>NC_133360.1:15064043-15074043 GCF_030506205.2 Paramisgurnus dabryanus | reverse complement strand
GTCATTTGTGCGTTTAGGCTTTGTTTTGCATATTAAGGTGATGTGCAAACTCATTTGCATTTTTCTCCTGATCTATTGCAACAAGGTGATGTTCCAGTATTCCCTTGCTTCGCATCTCTCGTGTTATTTTCCAGCCCTTTGTGTTGTGTATTAACTTCAGCCCTTATAAAATGCTACTGTGTCCATTAGGCATTACATTTAATGAGCGACCTCGGGATCACTGTATAATTACAGATCTACGCTTCCTCCGAGCCGGAGTACAGTAATTGGGCACTTAAAAAAAATGATGAAAAGAGTACAAAAGCGGTTTTTGAGCATATAGTTGATGTTTAATTCATTGGCTTCGAAACAAGGCTGCATTTTGCATATCTGAGGTTCCCGATGGGGCACAGAAAAAGCGCTTGACATGCACCACATACTGTATGATGAGCGTGTTATGTTTGTGGTTTGCATATCAATCGCTGCTCAAAATGATGCACATGCGTGGCCTGAAAAAAAAAACAGCTGACCACAAAACTGAAGCACAATCTTATCTTCTAAACAGACATTGAGATTGGTGTATCATTCGGTCTGTTAATGTGAATATTTCTGAAATATCAGCGAGGAAGTGCTGCGGTTGTACAGTGGTGCAGTGATAATATCAGGTGGTTAAAATACTCAACCCCATTGTTTATTATTGGTACATCAAAGTCTGAGAGCACTAGTAAAATTGCACGTGCTGTTTTCTATTTTACGATGATATTTTTCATTAGCAAGAATAGCATAGACATAACAGCATTGTTTAATCCTCAAACGGTCCTTGGGGTCTATATATCCAGTAAAATGAATGGGTCTCTATGGGCATCTGCTCGTCGAAATGATTTAATTATTTTATGTTTTTTTCTAAATGCAGATGGCTGAATTCAACACCTAACACCAATATTTAAAAACAATTTAAATCAAATTCAGATCATAATTTATGTGAATTTTCATATAAATTTGATATTTTTCAGGCAAGCCAATGGTTTAGTTGAGGAATTTAGTGGTAAACGAGTACAAAAGTACTTCAAATCTCTCAAAACACAGCATTATTGTATAGATGAGAAGTAAACAAAAAAAAAAAAGATATATTATTTGTATTATTGAAAATATATTATTATTGTTTCTTACAATTATATTTTTCTTACAATGAAAATTTCAATTTTGGGGTCATATAGACCTCAAGGGCCAGTAGTGTAAACAGAAAACAATGCGCGTTTGATGGTTAAAGGTGCCCTAAGCGAATTCACGCGTTTTAGACCATAAAACATTTTTTGTTACATACAGCAAACATCTCCTCACTATCTGTGTGCTGCCTGTCCGCTGATCAAACTGTAAAAAAACGCGATCTCTGTAGAGAGCCCAGGCTCCACAAACTGCAACAAAAACAAAGTGGCCAAACCTACCACCAGAAACCATAACAAAGTGTTCCAGTCCACTTGAGGTAGACGCCAAGTTTGTGATGATCCCGACATCTTGGATTTTATCCCATCATTGTGTGAAAATGTCAGAAAAATTGTCTTTTGGATGGAATCTGACCTTTTGTAAAAAAGTGTTTGATTATTGAATAGAAATCAACTTGATCTCACGGGAATACATATATATTTACACCGTAGCTAATTTGTTCAAAATTTTACTAAATGAACTGTACAATTGAACTGTACTGTACTTATCATAATGAAATCCCACCCCGAAACCCAATGTACGAAAGCCGTTCGTAATAAAAAATACAAATGAGGTTGTACAAATTTCGTAATTACCAACTGCATAAGATTGTGTTGCTAGAGATAATTGTAAATATTTCTTTGTTTCAAATGCTTCTAAATACTAAGATGCTGCCTATTTTCAGCACTGTAAAACATTTCTCTAGAAAATACAGTATTACTGGCAACTAGCTGCCAGTAACTTACTGTAGATTTTACATTTATGTTATTTACTGCATAATCAGAGCTAATTTTTTTCAGTGAGGTTCAAAGGTGCTGTAGCATGAAAACTGTATTTACCTAAGCATAGATGAATAATAAGAGTTCTGTACATGGTAATGGCATATTGTGAGCCTCAAACACAATTGTCTCCTCCTCATGTAAAACTTGTCCATACAAAAAACCGCCAGAAGACAGGCCAGTTTCATTATAACACCGACTGTGACGTTAAAGTCGAGATCTACTCTCCCAATATTAAAGGAAGTACAATGTTGTTACAATGCAAAAAACTACATTGTCACTGTTAAAGGGACTGTAAGTAGGATTTACCCCCATCTAGTGGTGAAATTGTATTTTGCATTCAAACGAACAGTGCTCTCTAGTGCCTCGCCTTTTCAAATCCATATTGCAACTATGGTAGCCATTATGTAATCACTGATCTCCTTGTCCTTGTTAGGCTGAAGTTCTACTATCGACGTTACAGGGACATTTTCAGGTCCATATTTAAACACTAACTTACTACTCAGAAACATCTATTGACAATCTCCAAACAATTTATTACTCCTCAAATTCTATATCTTCGTCTGAAACAGGCTCAATCATAAGGTCTGTTTGCGCACACACACAGAGCTACTGTAAGGAGCTGCTCTTTGAAACAGCCAATCAGAGCAGAGCTCAACATTATTATTCATGACTCTTTCAATTAAGGTAATTAAAGACCATTTCATTCTAAAGGCAAATCCTAGGGTTGTAAATGGACATGACAAAAACGTTTCTGGTAGTGATGCACCGATGTATCGGCCGCCGATATTTATTGGCCGATTTATGATGAATTTGAAACCATGGGCATATCGGCAATAGCACAAGAAGAGCCGATACCGATTGTTTATTAATTAACCGCATAAAGGCAATGAGTTGCATAATCCAGCATTTTTAACATTAATTATCAAAATTATTAAATACTTCCCAAAACAAAATAAATTGTATAAATTATAGTTTGTCAGACGTAAAAATCACGTAGTTAATCACGCAAAATTACTCATTCTCAGAAAATGTCTGCGGTCTGGGCTTTCTTAAAAATTTTGGATAAAGACCAAAAAATCAAGTGTTCTGCAGAAATATCAAGAGGAGGTAGTATTGTATACAGGTGTTTAATATTGTATCGGACATAAGTTGTCTGTTTAAATCGGTATCGGCCCAAAAAAATCCTAATCGGTGTATCCCTAGTTATAAAATTATAATTTTATCATAAATTACTTACCCCTGTGTCTTTCTAAACCACTCAGTGCTCCGATTGTCTTCAGAACACATTTTTAGATATTTTTGAAAAAAACCAAGAGGGTTCTGTCTGTCCAATTGACTTCAGTTAGTTTCACAATCTGTTTCCCAGAAAAGAATGAAAGAGGTCACCAAAAAGGTCCATGTTCCATCAGTCAATCAATAATAATATTATGAAGTGACGAGAATGCTTTTGTGCGCAAATAAAACAAAACAAAAGATTTTATTCAACAATTTGTTCTCCTTTGTGGTCCAACTACGACACATGCTGCTCATGTCACCTGCTGACATAGTTGCCAATATTTTTTTTTAAGCATTATGCAAACATTGTAAACAATACTTAAACAGTCCGTATAAATGTGCAAATTACTTGCCAACGTATTCTGTGTCTGTACGCTGGCAACTACGTCAGCAGGTGACGTCAGCAGCATGCGCTGTAGTCGGACCACAAAGGAGAACAAATTGTTGAATGAAATCGTTCTTTGCGCACAAAAGTGTTGTCGTCACCTCATAAAAATATTATTAAACGATTGATGAAACATGGACCTTTTTGGCGATGCCTTACATTAATTTCTGGGAAACAGATTGTGAAACTAACTGAAGTCAATGGGACAAACAAAAGGGTCACGGTTTTCATCAAAAATATCTAAAAATGTGTTCTGAAGACAATCAGAGCAATTAGTGGTTTAGAATGACACAGGGGGTAAGTGATTTATGATAAAATTATCATTTTGGGGTGACTTTCCCTTTAAAAAAAGCCACATACCTTCTGTGTAGATAACAGAGAACAATTTAACATATTATTTCAATGCATTCTTTGGCACCTTTAAAATAAAAAACAAATCGTAATTTTTTTACCCAACTGTATACCTGTAGTAGTCAATTTCTATATATCTTTATTTAATCTATATCTTCACTTTTTGTTGTGTCCGATTCTTCCGTTGACATCTGATGTGTTAGCCGCAGTGTACTATAGCCCTTTTTTGGAGGGTTGAAAGGACAGCCTTGATGCCCTTACTGTCTCTCGCAGTGATAGACTAGAATTACCTTTTAAATTTCCTTGTCGTCTTCCTAATGTTTTGGGAGAGGCTCTGGTTGCACGTCTTCAATTGCGCCCCTGCCATTGGCCTTAATTTCTGCCAGCTCTTTAATTATGTAATTGGATTAACATCCTACGCATCAAACAAGCCCTGAAGCTGTTTGTCCTGTTCTATCAAGATGAGATTGATTTGATGGGAAGGTTTTCAATAACCCTCCTCTAAATTTCCTTTCAACAGTTGCTGGCAGATGGAGGTTGATACATTTTTAAATGTTAGCCCTAAAATAGCACCTGGGTTGGAGGTCCACCCACAGCTTATTCAAGAGACACTTCTCATGTTTTAGGAGTTGATGTTCATGTTATATAGTAATCCTGTAGCTCAATTGGTAAAGCATTGCGGTAGGTCATGGATTCAATCTACAGGGAACACGCATACCGATACATTAAATGCACTGTTAGCCGCTTTACATGTAATACATGTACATGTACATCCATTAATTATTTCAGTCTACGCAACCAGCGATGAGCGATGGCATACAGCTTTAAAGCCACATTATGAATGCCCCGCTATGCAAGCTTTCAAAGTCTCATCCTCAAGTCACATCTGGAACTGTATGTCATGAAGGGTAATGATGTACTGAGACTTATAACTCCATTGCAGTGGCACAGAGCGCTCATTTCCACGCACGAGAATCATTGTTTCAATTTAAAGACTTCTCTCTGTTATGCATTAGAAAGTCATGATTCATTTCATCTGGCAGTTTTACTGGGAGGGGGTTTGGAGGAGACCGAAACAGAGAAAGCAATTTAGCCTGCTGTCGCTTAAACGTATTATTCATACCCATTTGCAAGAGAAATGAGTGAGATAATGGTGGGCAGAAATTTGTGGAACAGTTAATGGACGGTGTAAGTTTCACTCAAGTTGCATGATGCCTTATGTACATTTAAAGGGATATACAATAGCATTTGTCTTTTGGTATAAACAGTTATTTTTTATGTTAATATTAATATACTAGTTTAGTAAATAAAATTCATCTATTGTAGAGATGCATGAATGTTTGGCTATTCTTCAGCTATCTTCATCTGACACAATAATAATGCTTTCACACCATTCCATTGTAATGAGTTAAAGCCAAAAATGTCCGACCATGTTAGGTAAATACACATTTTGAAGCCAGGGCATGCGGAGAAGGAATCGTTCGTAGAACCAGATGCTGAGCCGTGGTATATTGTCCTGTTTTTAAGTTAGGATTACGTATTCGGCTAATTTTACTTTTATATTGTTTGAAAGTGTGCTGGTATTGCTGTCAGTCAGTGTGACTTAAGCAAAAAATAGTAGTGTTATTTTTTTTATTGTACCGTGAATTATTTTCTCTTAAAAATGTTTTGGTGGCCTCCGAGAAATCGGACCTAGTAGACCTGTTCCACTTTTCGTGAAACCGTGCTATGTCTATACCAGAAAGTTCCGGATCTAAAAAGGCTTTGATGTCGGTTGTGAGGAAAAAACAGCCCGTTCCCCATGGATGGTTTAATTGTTGATATCCTTTATTGGGTCGCTCTCGACAGTATGGCGACAGATGGTGAGAGAGATCAGTCTAAACGCTACTCTCCCTCCCTGGAGGTAACTGTCAAAAACAGCCTGGATGGTTTCATCAGACAGATTTCGTAATGAAGCTCCCCTTCCACACACCAAAGTGGAACCAACAAGGGGGTTTGTTTACACGGCACATCAAGGTGCCATCACATTGGCGTTTGGCACAAGTGTTGGGGCTTCATCCAAAATGCATTCGCTGTTGCCTTATTTTGTGAACACTGTCCTCTTGTTGTCTGTGTGGCTGTCATTTAAGAGAATAAGAACTAATAATGGCTATAAACAACATATAGACCAATTTCGTGTTTGCAAACAGAGATGACGTTTTTTGTGGGCGGAGCCAAACTGGTTGCAGAAAGTGACTGCTCCGCAGTAGGGTTGTGAAGTGTTTTAGCATTAAACCGTGATTTTTATGGATCCGGTGTTCTGTCGAAGTCTGATTCCTTTATGTTTCCCTTTAGTGCAATGTTTCTTATAGCGTTTTAATCACATTACGTTTATTTTTTTAGATAGATAAAAAGTTTAAATGGCTTGGCTACTGATATGCATATATGTAATGTATATGTATTGTTCTTTTTTGCTAAATCAAATATTTTTACAGTCTGAATCGCTAAAGTACATGTAAAAGCAATACTATCATGTATTATATATAATAGCGTTTATTAAATATTTCATAATTTTCCTGTTTTTTATTATTTCTTCCTTAATAAATTATAATTGTAACATGATAAAAGCGCTATAAGAAACACATGGAGGGAACAGACTTCGACAGAACACCGGACATCTTCTCTACTTATTTTCTATTCTAATTATTAAAAGATTTCCAGATGATTTCCTTGCTCCATTCTGTCCGTTTAAGGGCTTATTGTAATCATAAACACCTACGTTTATCTTCAAATGATGTCTTTGACGATGGTATTCTATAAAAATGAAAGCCATCTTTTTTGGCATTCTTATTCTGACACTTAACAGCACAACCGGACATTTTCCAGTGAGTTATCTTGCTCTTTTCACTCGTGTCTAATTCATTTCCACTGTTTTTCTGCAACCGCATTGCGCGCGCAGCTTGCAGTGACGTAACTGTGACGTCTACTCTAAATTGGTCTATAAGCTAAGCCCCATCCTATAATCAGTACAACATACAGTAACTCATCATATCTTATCTTTTGATCTCTCCTTATGTAGGAAGTCCAATGTGTTTCGATTTAGCTTTAAACATAATTATACAGAAATGATCTAAATATGCAACAAAAATACCCAGGCAGTGGTTATGGGGCTATCTTGGCACAGAATTGGGTTCATTGGGAGTGTGTAAGTAACCTCCACTTTCTGCCAGTTGTTAAGGCTCACTGCAGAGCCTCAGGAGAATTGATATATCATTACATTGATGACAATATATCCATCTCGGCAAGGCCGAATTCAACTCTGCTGACAGGACCCTGAGTCTTGATGGGTACATGAAGGATAGGCCATGAATTTCACATGTGACAATAAATGGAAACCGCAGGCAATCTCAAACTTCTCAAGCATGTTGCCAGGCGTTGATGAATTATTCACCTATAATGGAAAACCTCATGGCGATCATAGGGGGCACCAACCAGCTAGTACATTACATCGTTTTCATTATCCATCATATATGTATTCATTTATATGTGGCCAATATAATTTCCAATTCATTTATATGTAAATTTTTCTTAATTAATTGTGTAATAAACTTGAAGTAACATGTGTGACCCTGTCTGTGAAATCCAGGCTGAAGTTTCATAATATAATTAAGAGATTTTTAGCATTAAAGTTTGATTTCAGTCATTTAATTCACTTTGATTTTTATCTCAGTCAATATTAAAGATATCAAGATTATATTTTCACATAATGTTCTTACATTATTTAGGATGATTTTCATTTTTTTCGTATCATGGATATTAAAATCTATAAATCACCTGATTGTGACCAAAGAACATTTATATTAAAATGGGTCCTTATATTACAACCCAGATATTTACTACATACTACTACTTTAATTTACAGACTTTTGAAGGTCTGAAAGCCCACATTTTTCCATTAACCTGGTTTGATTTCCTCTGACTTTGTCACTGTTTTCATCATTGCTGCAGACAGTCACAATCTTTGTGTTTTCTTTTTGGATGTGATGGGTTTTAGAGACCGGTTGTGGGCATAATTTGTCATTCTGGGGTTTGTCTGAAAGGACACTGGCAAGGAGACAGATTCACAACACAGTTTTGTTGCCGGCTGTTATTCACAGTCTGTGTTTGAGCAGAGCAATGCCTTGGTGTAAAAAACATTGTCATTGCTCAAAACTTATTGCATATGAGATAGAGAAAGATAGAGAGGAAATATGGTAATATCTCTAGTAAAATTAGGTTTTTGTACATTGAGTTAGGTTGGTGAAACAATTTGACGTTTCTGAAATTAAAGAAAGAAAAATGTTTGTTCCAGGATTGTTACTTTTTTTTAGGATGGTCTGTGTTTTATCAGGCAAATACATCAAATCTGTAACACTGCACAAAAAAGAGACCTAGTTATGAGAGCGGTGCAATATTTGTACAGGCTAATATTTCACCCCATAATCAAGAGAAATTATGTTTGCATGGAGTAATTAAACTCTTTTATTATAGGTGTAACCAGACTAATCTCACAATAATTTGTACGTATCTTACGAGCAGTGGCGGCGTTGACTTCCTTATCAAAGACGCACGATGCGAAGCTCATCACAACATATATTTAGCCCATCGTGTGCAGTGTTGGGGAAAGTTACTTTTGAAAGTAATGCATTACAATATTAAGTTACTCCCCAAAAAAGTAACTAATTACGTTACTTAGTTACTTCTCATGGAAAGTAATGCTTACGTTAAGTTATTTTTTGCGTTACTTTGCGTTACTTTTTCTTACTTGGCTGATGCTTGATCTCTTTCAGGCTTTGCAGGTGTTTTTATGACAGAGAAGTTTCATGCATATTTCCGTCACAAAAATGTCAAGCTCTGGCATGCCATTTCTGTTTCCAACTATAACTGTTCTCTGTTGCGGTTTACAGAAAAATAATCAACACCTATGGAATATTTTTCAACTATTCAGAATAAAGCATTCAACAGGCCAGTGGTATAAGTTCAGTTTAATTCAGTACATAATTTTTTTAATCAAATTAATTAAACCGAAAAGTAACTTGCAATACTTTTTAAAACACAACTCAAATATTAATGTGTACATTTATAAAGTAATGCGTTACTTTACTTGTTACTTCAGAAAAGTAATATTATTACGTAGGGGTGTGACGAGATCTCGTGCTACGAGATCTCGCAAGATTAAATGTGTTTCGCGAGATTAAATGTGTCTAAATATTTATTTTATCATTGAGGGTTTCTTAAAAAGTGTAAAAATATCGTCTCGTCTCGTAAACCCAATCTCGTGTTTCGTCTAGTCTCATGGATTAGGTGTCTCGTCACACCCCTATTATTACGTAATGCAAGTTACTTGTAATGCGTTACCCCCAACACTGATCATGTCTGTGGCCGCCAAATTTTGACATGAGGCATGATACACATAGGTTCACATGACGCACCAAACACATATTTTGACAAGACGAGCCACACACGACACCCCAAACACAAATTTTTAATTTCCACACCTCGAAAGAGAAGTCACTGGCCGCCACTGCTTACAAGTTGGTTCATTTATATTAATTCATATGAAGTGAATCATACATGTTTATCATAAAAAACAATGATGAAACCCCACCCCTAACATTTCCCCTAAAGGGCTCGTTATAGTTGTGCATAGGTCCTACACCGTAGCCACGATGGCGTAGGTTCCGCTACGATTTTCATTTATACTTTAGCGTCGTCGTCTGCGTCGACGTGCAAACACGCGCAGACTGCTGGTAGGCAGTATCCACGTGTGTAACCACAGTAGCAGCGCGATTGTTAATGAAGAAGAAGCTTAGCGAGTTAACACACAAATAAGAAGAAATAGCAACTTGTTGTGTTTGATTTGAGAAGACCAGAAGTGATGGAAGTAAATAAACAGCGACTTTTGTTGCAGTTTGAGTTAAATCACTCCCCAACTTGTCCCATCTTTGTTTTCACCGTCGCAAACGGAAATACCTGATGCAGTTTTTTTTACATGACGGGAGGGGTT